>NC_030420.2:12404922-12437422 GCF_001660625.3 Ictalurus punctatus | reverse complement strand
GTCTCGGACGCATCAGTGTGCACCGTGAATGGGAGGGCAAGGTCCGGGTTGCGCAGTACCGGCGCGCTGGTGAGGGCACCTTTCAGGGCTTGGAAGGCCCTCTCTGCATCGGCCGACCACCTGACCCGGTCTGGCTGGCCCTTCTTTGTGAGATCTGAGAGGGGGGGAAGCTACAGCAGAGAAGTTAGGCACGAACCTCCGATAGTACCCCGCCAACCCCAAGAAGGCACGTACCTGTTTCTTTGATGTTGGTTGAGGGTAGTCCTTTACGGCCTCGATTTTCTTTGTCTGTGGCTTCAGCATCCCTCGGCCAATGTGGTATCCCAGGTACTGCGCCTCAGTCAACCCTAGGTGGCACTTCTTGGGGTTGGCTGTCAGGCCGGCCTCCCGGAGCGCCTTCAGGACCTCCCCTAGATGAAACAGGTGGTCGGCCCATGTGGAGGAGTGGATGACTATGTCGTCCAGGTAAGGCAGCTGCAAACATACGGTGGGGCCGCAGGAGGATGTCCATCAACCTCTGGAACGTTGCGGGTGCCCCGTGTAGACCAAAGGGGAGAACCCGGTACTGCCAGTGGCCAGTGGCCGTGCTAAAGTCCGTCTTGGGTCTTGCGTCCGGCGCTAGCGCAACTTGCCAGTAGCCCTTGGTCAGGTCCAAGGTAGATATGAACCGGGCCCTCCCCAGTCTCTCGACGAGGTCGTCCACTCGGGGGAGGGGGTAGCTGTCGAACTCCGATACCTGGTTCAGCCTCCGGAAGTCGTTGCAAAGCCGCATGCTCCCGTCCGGCTTCGGCACGACGACAATGGGGCTGGACCAGGGGCTGCTGGACTCCTCTATGATGTGATCCCGCAGCATTCGACCAATTTCTTCCTCGATGGCTTTGCGTCGGGCCTCTGGAACACGGTAGGGCCTTTGTCTCACCACTACGCCGGGAGGAGTTTTGATCTCGTGGTGCACCAGCTGGGTCATCTCTGGGGAGGCCGAAAACACATCAGAGAATTGGTCTACCAACTCAGTGAGCTCTTGTCTCTGGGTGGGGGTAAGGTCCTCCCCCAAACCGACCAAGGTACGCTTGCCATGGTCCGTGTCCCGGGCCGCGTACGCCGACACTACCGGGGCAGGTTCTACCCACTTCTTTAGCAGGTTCACGTGGTAGAGCTTCTCCGCGCACTTACCGGGCTGTTGCAGGTGGTAGTTGACAGGGCCCCGGCGCTCGAGGACTGTATACAGGCCTTGCCACCGGGCCAGGAACTTACAGGCGCTGCTGGGTACTAACAGGAGGACCCAATCCCCCGGCTGGAATTCTCGGGGCTGCGCTGGGTGGTTGTATACCCTTCGCTGCTCCTCCTGCGCG
The DNA here is from genome assembly GCF_001660625.3 of Ictalurus punctatus. Taxonomy (NCBI): domain Eukaryota; kingdom Metazoa; phylum Chordata; class Actinopteri; order Siluriformes; family Ictaluridae; genus Ictalurus; species Ictalurus punctatus. Next base: position 12,436,070 of record NC_030420.2, on the reverse strand, counting down.
GCGTGCATGTGCTCCCGGACTATTGGAGCTACCCGGTCGATCCTCGCTTGCATCTCCTGCATATATTCGATGACTGAGCGGAAGGGGGATGGTTGCTCCTCCCAGGCTTCGCGAGCCACGTCCAACAGTCCCCGCGGGCGCCGTCTGAACAGGAGCTCAAAGGGGGTGAAGCCCGTGGACGCCTGGGGGCACTCTCGGACGGCAAAGAGCACGTAGGGGAGGAGGAGATCCCAGTTCCTCCCCTCCTCGTCCACCACCCGGTGCAGCATCTGTTTGAGCGTCTGGTTGAACCTCTCGACCAGCCCATCGGTTTCCGGGTGGTAGACCGACGTCTTAAGGTGCTTCACCTGTAACAGTCGACACAAATCGGCCATTAATTTAGACACAAAAGGCGTATCTTGGTCGGTCAGCACGTCCTTTGGAATCCACACCCGACTGAACAGGAGCACCAGCTCCCTGGCGATGTTCTGGGAGGTGGCTTTGCGCAGCGGCACCGCCTCGGGGTACCGGGTGGCGTAGTCAACAATGACCAAGATGTACTCATGGCCCCGGGCAGACTTGGGAAGGGGGCCCACGAGGTCCATGCCCACTCGCTCGAACGGGACGCTGATAATGGGCAGAGGGATAAGGGGCGCTGGTGGGGGCCTCCGTGGGGCAGTGCGCTGGCACTGCGTGCATTGCTGGCAGAAGGCCCGGACCTCCGCGTCCATCCCGGGCCACACAAAGTGGTCCCTCAGCTTCTACAGGGTGTTTCGTGGGCCCAGGTGGCCGCCGAGGGGATGGGTATGAGCCAGATGCAGTACGGTTGGAGTCTTGGGTTTGGGCACCACCAGTAGGTCCACCTGCTCCCCGCGGCGGCAGGCCCGCTGATAGAGGAGACCGCCCCGGACGAGAAAGTACGAAGTAGGGAGTCTCAGGTCAGGGCTCTGGTCGACCCCCTCTATCACTCGCACCTGGGCCCAGCAATGCTTCAGGCGGTCGTCCTCCTTCTGCTCCCGTCCGAACTTCCCCTCCCGATTCACCTGGTGAAAGACAGAACACAGAGGGTTAGTGGGTTGGGGGGCCTTACCTTCCGTGGTGGAGTCTCCGTCGTCCTGGGCCAGGTAGGCCTGCCGGGCCTGGGTCCTCTTCGTGTGTCGCCGCAGCCTGCTGGGCTCGGCTGTCGGGCCCATCGGGAATCCTGGCCAGTCCCGTCCAAGGAGCAAGGGCACCGGGAGCTTGGGGATCAGGCCCACCTGGAGGAGCCAGGACCTCGGCTGCGGGAACTTCCCGGGTGTCCCCATGGATGCAGGTTACGGTGAGAACCCCCTCCGGGCAACGCCCTTTGGGTAGAATGGACGGCCGGGCGAGGGTCACCGTGCTCCCAGTGTCCAGCAGGGCAGTTACCGGGTTCCCCTCGACCCACACCATCAGGGAAAGGGCCTCCGGCGGCTTTCCCTGCGGCCGGGCAGGTTCCATCTCCGGCTCTGTAGGCATGGGCTCGTCCACGGGGGTTACACGAACGGGCGACCTTTGGCGAGTCCTCCAGGTGCCGGGACGGGGCTGGCGGTCGGAAGGGCCGGTAGGGGAGCCACTGCTCACCTTGGCTGAGCTCAAGGGTGGCCATGGTTCGCTCCAGGGCGGTTAGGAGCTCCTGGGGCATTGTCGGTGCTTGCGCCCCTACAGCCTGGTGTTCTGTGCGGGGTAATGCCCTCAGGAAACGATCTGCAGCCACTTTTTCCGCCACCTCCGCGGCGGTATGCTGAGCCAGCCGGAGCCACCTTTTAGTTATCCGAATGAGGGTGTTCAGCTGTCCGCGTGGTCGGGCCCCAGGTCGATAAGCCCAGCGATGGAACTCTGTCGCTGCCTGGTAGGGGGTTTGTCTACACCATGCCAGGACTCCCTCCTTCATTGCCGCGTAGTCGGCAACCTCCTCCGGCTCGAGGGCATAGTAGGCCGTCCGTGCCTCTCCCATGAGCAGCGGGCCGAGGGCGCGAGGCCAGTCGTCACGGTCCCACCCCTCCTGGCGGGCAATACCCTCGAAGGCCTCGAAGTACGCCTCAAGATCTTCTTCGGGGGTGAGGGGGGGAAGCAGCCGGCGGATCTCGCGTCCCGGGTCGGGGAGGGGTATGGAGGCGGCGGGGGTCTCAGTCCTCGGGCCAATCAGTGTCTGGGTTGCGACCTGAAGGCTTTCGGCAAGCTGCTGTGTCACGGCTTGCTGCTGGATGCTAGTCTCCAGCAGGTGTTTCAGTGTGGGGTCCATGTTTTTTGTTTTGTTTTTTTTTTTTCCTCTCTCTCTTGGGGTTTTATTTATTTATTTTATTTTATTTATTTATTTATTTTTTATTTATATATATATTTTTCCCGGTGCTTGTTTGTAGGTGAGTCTGTACTCTATACCTGCATCCTCCACCAGTGTAGGGGAATTAGCCAGGGGGAGGGCGGAGCACAGACCCACAAGAGACAGGTTGCAGTCAAAATGAGTGCTTTATTTGTCCGTGTGTGGATTGTCTGTCGTGAGGAGGTGAGGACGTGTGAGTGCGAGGGGATTCGTGGGGGTGTGGCTGGCGTTGTGACCTTCTCGAGGGCGTGTCGGGGTTCCCGAGACGTGCGCGTGGGTCTCCCGTGCTGTCATCCACCGTTGAACGCGATCTCTCCACCCGGCGGTCTCGTCCGCGCTCGCACCTTCGGGGAGAGAAGGAGAGAGAGAGAGAGAGAGAAAGGGATTAGAGATTTGAGAGAGGGTACCATTGAAAACCCAATATATAATATATGTGTGTGCACACACGCATACACACACATTATATATTGGGTTGTCAAACAAATGGCCATTCAGTACTTATTGTTAATAAAGCCATTAGCCCAGTTTAATTTTAACCTTACAATACACACACACACATACACACACACAGACACACACACACAAACTTTATATATATATATATATATATATATATATATATATATATATATGTGTGTGTGTGTGTGTGTGTGTGTGTGTGTGTGTGTGTGAGTGTGTTGTAAGGTTAGAATTAAACTGTGCTAATGGCTTTAATAGATCTGCACACACATTACAAAGAAGTTAATAAACTTGAGCATTGAGAGTATTAAAGCTTGGTGGTGTCGGGCCTATGCACAATCTGGACTATCATTCATCAGCTGTCCATCTCCAAGACCGGAATAAGATCTGTTTCTGCATTAGTCTCTAGCCTATCAAACATGGTCACCCTCAATCAATGGACCTGTGTTAGTCTTCTCAATGCCCTCATGTTCAATGACCTTTATTTTCACACATCTAATTATAACTTGATAAAAAATATTTCCATGAATTCCATCCATTAAATATAGTTTAAAGAGATTTATGACCAAATATGCCATTAAAGACGATTTAATGGGTCTGCTGACTCGTTAAGTTGGTAATTAATGAGCTCCTAATATATAGAGTGATTTAGCCTTACAGTGAGATTCTGAGAAATGAAGCCATTTCAGATGAGGGGCAAGTGAACCTCTCAACAAGCTCAGTAAAGAGTGCCTGTTTCTCGTTTGCAAAGGACAAGCTCTCTCTGTATCAGCACTTTGTTCTTTGAAACAGTAGATAGGTTTCCAAAGACCATGGAGCTTCTTCTTACACACAACCTTGTAAAATATATTATTTCATTTTGCATATCATAATTAATTAGCATCGCTGATTATTAACATACAGCCATGGCCAAAATTTGCGATCACTATACATTTGTTCATGAAAACAGCTATAGAGCATGACAACAACAACAACAACAAAATCCAGTAAATATTATTTATTGCATGTTTAACACATTGTTCACATACCGTTGTCAGTTCTTAGTACTTTCAGTGAAACTCCTTGTTTCTTATAACCGTCTCACTGCACCGAGGCATCCACCTAGCTAGTTTCTTGCAAAAGTCCGGCGTTATCTCATGCACCCAGACTTCTTTGATGCACTTGATCAAGTGAGCTTCAGAACTTGGATTGCGCTCAGACACGATCTGCTTCATTACTGTCCATACATTCTCGATGATGTTTAAGTCTGGACTACTTCCTGGCCATGGTTCCAACAGCGGAATGTGGTTCTTGGTTAACCAGGATTTGACAGCCTTTGTGCCATGACATTCTGTTGGAAGTGATTGATATTGTGAATGTTGATGAAATTTGGCAGCTTCTCTTCAATACATTCAGATACACTGTTCCATTAATTGTTGTGTTCCTTGGCATAATCCACAGTCCTGCACACCCAGAACCGGATACTGCTCCCCAAGCCCTAACTTTCGGTGCCTGTTTCACTGTTGGTATAACATACTTCGGGTTATGCCTTTGCTTGGTGGCCTTCTCACGTGCCGACAACAACTGTAGAACTGAGTAAAGGTGCTTTTGTCTGAAAACTACACATTCCCACTGTTCTGGGCTCCAATGTTTGTATTTGCGACAGAAAACCAGATGATCTTTGATGTTCTTTGTAGAAAGTTTTGGTTTCCGTGCTGGCCAATATGATTTCAGACCAGCATCAAATAACCTCCGGCGAATTGTTCTGGAACTTGGACGTTTTGTCGGAGATCCAGGCAATCTTGATTGAACAATGCTAGCTGATGTTTTTAGAGAAAACTTCACAGAGAGTCATTAAAAGCAGTATTCAGCATGCATGTGCAGTACCCACATCAATGTTTGTCAATTATCGCTCATTTGGCATAAAATTACAACAGCATATCAAATTGCAAGATCAGTAAAACAAAAACAAATCACTAGAGACCAACTCACCTTGCAAGCTTTGTTACAGCGAAAAACTATAAATTATTATTTAAAAAAAACACAACTTCACAACTTTCACAACAGACGCCACGACTACCACGCAATATTTGGTGAAAGAAGCACAAACGGACACAAAATAGCCCAATAGCTAGCCCAAACAGAGCTAAACCTAATTAACTGCGAAAAATTGCATAAAATTGTTGGTGATTGCAAACTTTTGGCCATGACTGTAGTTGGTATTATTTCCAGATTAGTGAAGCTTATGTACAAACAGAAATACAATACTTGTATTAATTCCAAATGTATTGCTCAAGCAAAGCACAAATGAGAAATGGCTCTTAAAGAAATTGTCGTAGAAGATAATAAAAATTGGGTTAACTAAATAGAATCACTTTTAACTAACAAAACTGTAGCTGATACAGATAAAATTTATTCTAATTGTGTGCATGTAAATTGCCCTGTCTATTTATTAAAAGTATACTGCTTACAACATTTGTTGACAGGATGAGCCCAAACCTGTACTAATTGACATAATTCATTAGGAATGGCAGATATTGGTGGAATGGATTTAGGGAATAATGAATGGGCTGATGGCTGGGCTAGTGGCTCCCAACAAGGCCTCTGTGGTCTTCCCCCACAAACTTAATATTTGAAATTCACCTAAACTAGTTCACCAAAAGAATGGTTCCTAGGGTACATAGAGCACAGTTCAATACTAACCACATGTCTCTACAATCTCATTCTTCTATGTGTCACTCTATCTGCTGCTTTGTTTGAACATTTCTCTCATTCCTCTTAGCTTTATCATGACAACTTAGCTTGCCCACGGAACTGCTAATTAAAAGGGGATTTGCTGTAATTGTGCCTTCTGCTGTAGCCCATCCAGCACAGACAATTTAATGGCAGCTCTACAGCTCATGTGCACTCTGGAGGCCTAGCCCATTTATTCAGAGAATCTTAGGCCTCAGTTCCACAGGAACACACACACAGCTGTAGGTTATGGGAGACAGGAATTGTGGAGCTCTCAAGCATTCTCTTGCTGCATGTGTGCTACTTGCCAGAGCTCAGTAGGTGCTGTTGGCTCATCCTTTGTTTAGGACTGAGACTGATTGAGCAAGGCCCAGTGGTTACTAGATGCTGACGCTCAACTCAATAGCAGGTTTCAAGGGCCGCTTGTCATCCAGATGGAAAAATAACACCTCTCTTCTCTCACTAAATACTGTCCCACATTTCCCCTTCTCCCTTCCTTTTATTCAATTTCCCCAAAATTGTGGGCCATTGGGTATGTATCATTTATTTATGTACTGCTTACACTTTCATAATAAACATATACTGTAGGTTATATTTGACTTCATTCATGTTCAGCTTCCAACTGCAAACTTATGCATTGGGCTGTGTATCTAATCTTTTTTGGAATGTATATGCAATATTTGTTGCCAACTGGACTGGGAAAAAACATTTTGAAGGCCCAATTAATGAATTAGTACTTGATAATAGAAGTAAAAATAGAAGAGCAGTGAGGCCAGTAACAGAGTCATTAAAAAGAAGCCAAAAATAGCAGTGAGCCATCATCTGTTCTCATAGTATGGGTCAGAAATACTGACACCTCCAAAACTCCTCCTGTCAGGGCAGGGGGGCATTTGTATTCTCTTTCATTAGGCAATTTGACTAATGACCAGGCTGAGTTTTGGTAGAGGGGGCATGGGCAGACCCCCATGTTCAGACACCACCCCAGCCTTCATCTATTGGAATGGCACAGATGGCGAGCCCAGGCAACAAAATAAACGACAATATATCTTAAAGACATCCTCCAGCGGCACATACGATTTCTCATAGAGGCCATGAAAGGGGTCAGAGCAGCGAGGATATCATGAAAAGGGCTTTCTTACATTTTTCTTCACTGAGTGCTTAGCTTCTCCAAATTTCCCAATCACATGCACTTATGTCCTTTATGCATGACCTGCTGCTACTACTGTATAAGTCAACTGACTCTCTGGTGCTTGCCAATGCTTTGCCTACAGATTGGCAGTGGGAAGTGGTGGGTGTGAGAAGAATTAATTCTATGGGCTTGGTAGCAGAGGTGAGAAAGGGGGTGGCCTAAATTTTCAACAAATGGAATTTTTGGAATTTGTTTTCAACAAATGGAATTTTTTGTATATTTGTTTGAGTGCATGTATTAGAGTGTATGCCTGTATCAAAGGGCTGCGTGTGCATGTGCACGAAGCCTAACAGAAAAAGTGAGTGACAGTGCATCCAACAATAGATATGTGAAGGTACTTGACACTGCCGTTAATAAGGGTATGATTTACAAAGCTCTCACTCACACTCACACCTGACTCACCAATCACCCACTATACACTCTCTCGTCTCATACAACCAAGCTGAACAGTAATTAGAATGAGTTCCTGGATGACTTAATCATATTTATATATGTTCTGGAAAACCAAGTGATTTTCATCATTGACATATCATAGGGAGATATGGACCAATCACTTTGGACAGCTTATGTTCCTCTGAGTGAGAGGACATCCATCGAATTGGTGCACTCTGAGATACAATGTTTGAGTAGATGTGTGAGAGTGGGCTTTACTCAATTCTTTAAGTTTATGGCCTCTGCCTTGACAGCTGCAGTCAGTACACTATCTGGGCATTCTGCTACAAGATTCAAAACTCAGATGTATATCTCTTCATGCATGTTCTTAAAAGGTGTGTGTGTGTGTGTGTGCGTGTGTGTGTGTGTGTGTATGTGTGTGTGTGTGTGTGTGTGTGTGTGTTTGTGTGATGGTAAATATAAATGGTGGATGAGTACCTTGCAAGATTTGAAGGAAAGGATAATGCTTGGATAACAAAATGAAACATTTGGCCATTAATGCCTGCAACAGCTCACTGTGCTCCTCACCCCTGCACCAAATAACAGTTCACTAGAACTCACTAGTGAGCACATTGAGTTGAATGGACCAGTAATATGCAACCTATGGGTTTTAGTTATCTGATAAAGGGGCCATCAATACTTAAAAATATATTTTAGCCAAACTTAAATATTGTCTTTGTTTTTTTTTATTATTACTGTTGTATAAAATGTGTGATTTGGTACTCACAGTATGTCAGTAGTATTTAGTGATGACTGATTAAATATGTGCTATATTTAAAATTAAATATGTGATATATTTTGTTAAGAGTTGGTTTGGCACCTGGTTTCCTAATTAATGTGTGGTCTAGGTGTAGCTATACTGTACATGTGTAGCTTGTGAAGGTTAATTTCTATGATTAGTGCTGTTACACTTCTAAATTTACTGTGCTTTTTTGTTGAGTTATATAAGGTTGTGAACCTCTAGCATAAACTTAATTAGATGTGGCCCACAGAGCCACATTAATTGGCCTTTAAAGTGATTTAAACAAGGAACTTTATACAAGGAACAATATATTCTTAAAGCATTCCCAATGCTCTCTGTTTAAAAGAAGTTAAGGTCAAATTATTTTTCAGGTGTGAAAAAAATAATGCAGAATTGGAATATTTTCACTATTCATAAAGTCAGTATCCGAGGAGCTCATGGGAATTTCTCTTTGAAATTTTTTGCATCATTCTATGTTTGATGCTTTTTAGATGCAAAGCTGCACATGTCCACCAAATGTTACAGCCAACCAATTTCCTTGTTGCAAGGTTGGACGTTATTTGGATTTTTTGGTGGGCCAGACATTTTTCTTCATAGCAGTCAATAGGAGCTATTGTGCTTCCACATCACCCCGTGTTAATTTGGGCTCTAATGTATTTGATAAACAAAGGGGCACTCTTTAGCCTGACAGTCATGACACCCTGATTCTAGCAGGGGTGCTGTGTGCCGTGGGTTACGCCGTTAATAACCCACTAGCAGCCATCAAAGGAGCTTTAACCATGATCATTATGATAAAGGGCATACACTTAATTATAGGCCTTCTTAATTATAGCTCTGTTGAAGCTCGTTTGTTTGGTAGAATGCTAATTATACCATTGCACTCTTGGCAAGACTTCTTTTCAGACCTCTCTCGTTCTCTCTCGGAACCCCCCCCCCCCCCCCCCCCCCCCTCTTTCTGAGAGCCAAACATTCAGGCTTTTTTCATGCAAATTGTTATCCGACAAATGTTTTATGTCTATGAGTAGTGTACTAGGCACTTTGTTTTTAGCACCAAAGCCATTGCTTCCTGACAAGACAGGATCAGGAGTAATCAGCAGTAATTAACAAAGAAAGGGGAAAGTTTGAAGAAAAGAGTGGGGACTGAAATACAGTAGAGTTTTTTTTTTTTAAGGTATTCATCTCAATTTGTTTAAATCAGCATTTAGTCATTTTGGATGTTTCTTTTTTATGTAATTTTTTCTTGATTAGATGCAGTCAAATGCATTTTCATAGGCTTTTGTACAGGTTTAACCTGGAGGTAAAAGTAGGTAACACTAGGTAATCTTAGCCTAAGTAGGCAGCAAATGTTTGCTAGCTAGTTTGATATTTATAAATAGATAAATAGATTTTTCTTGGTTTCTTTTTTGTTGTTGTTGTTGTTGTTGTTGTTGTTGTTAATAATAATAATAATAATATAATATGGTATGAATTTTGCAATTTGATCTCTTATATTTGTTTTATATGGATGCAAATTTTTTATGTGCAATTTATCTGATTCTTTAGTTAGAAGTTATTGAGTCTTTATTTAATTTATTTAAGACAAATATTTGAATAATAGAAAAACCTGAGGTATAATTGTAAAATGCATGAGGTGCTGTGCATAAGGAAATATGCTACCAATATGTATTTTTTAACACTATTTTCTCTGTTTTGGATTTCAGATACAGACTGAGCTGTGCATTACCATCAAAACCCAAAAAGAGATTGGGAGGAAGTAACTTACAATCTATAAAGCTTGGATGAGCTTAATAAAGCCGTGAAAGGCCTACTTTCATATTCATGACTGGCGAGTTACATATTAATAATTAATAATTAATATGTAACATATTAATTAATAGAACAGGTACTCTGTGCACATAATGTCAGTGGGGTTTGTTATCATATGGTCTGGTCATTTATAACCAAATAACTAGACTATACACATCCCTATGGTTACTATCAAAATAGACATAAATAAACAAATAATAGACTTTTGACATTAGATTTTATTATTATTATTATTATTATTATTATTATTATTATTATTAGTTTCAAATTTAAATTGGTATTGAATAAGTATTGATCAGTTTTTTTGTTTGTTTGTTTGTTTTTTTTTTAGTTTAATAAGCTGATCAGAAAGATACATATACACAGATGCAAATTTTAAAATTAGAATTCTAAATGTTTCCTCACTTGTTCCTCTGGGGGAACCCAAGGTTTTAAGTAGAAACCTACAGCTAAGTGTTTCTCAGAAACGGATGCAAGTATAATCCTTTTACAAGGACCCCTTAACTACACTAAGAACCCTTAAGAGGGGTATTTCTAAGAGTGTGGATGATACTTTATGTCCTGTAGATGTCTATTTTATTTTTATTATTTTTTTCGCTATATAGTAGGTTTCCAGGGTGTGTACACAGTAAAATCCCTAGTGTTGAATTAACACGCAGAGTGTTCATTTGAGTCCAGTGGACTTATATAAACACTGTAGGGTGTAAATTCAACACTCTGTGTGTGTGTGTGTGTGTGTGTGTGTGTGTGTGTGTGTGTGTGTGTGTGTGTGTGTGTGTGTTTCTCTCAAGTTACTTTGGCCTGCATAGTGTGTCCTACTGAGTTGTAGTAGAGACTTAGGAATAAACACACTCCAGCTCCAGTGAGTTATTTGCATACAGATATAACAAGTTGAACAATTTAATAAAGAAGGCTGTGGAGTAAAGTTCCATTCTACTTTTTCCTTACTGTAACTCTTATCATAAATTAATGTTGACAATAAAAATAGAAATATTTAAGCATAAATAAGAATGGAATAGTATGAAATATTAATGAAATGATAACCAATAAACCACATACATTTTAATATCATATTGTTCTGTTCATTACATCTTACATTTTCAATGGGAATGATAATAAATGACATAATACTGCACATAACACTATATTACTCATTATAATATTAACAGTAAACTATTAATTATGGTAATAATAATAATAAGATTATAATAATAATAAAAGGTAAGCTTATTAATTTGTTTATTTGTTTGTTTGTTTGGGCTAAATTAATGTGAATGATGATTACTTGTAGCCTTTAGTAGATTATAATACAAATGAGAAATGCAGTTTTTCACTCATTTTAGACTGAAATGTTAAGTATAATAGTAGGATAATTTGCCTTATCTTAAAAAATGCTAACATATTTCAAGGGTGCATCATACGGGTGTACCATAAGAGGTCTAAGTTCAAACTATTTTGAAGTCAGTGTATGTGCCATAACCATCATGGTGGTCTTACCTTCTCCTTCTGTTGTTCAGATTGTGATTAGAAGCGGCAGACAGAGGGGGTGGGTGTGCTGAGGAGAAAGGGGCTAGAGGATTCATTAATTACAGCCTAACGGCAGCTCGGCTGATGAAAGAGAGCAGAGATAGTGTAACTGCACAGGGCTTAGTGAAGTGGGAGACAGCGCAAGATTAATGGTGAAGCCAGTGCTGTCTGCGATGAAGTCGCAGCGTTTGCCCTGATAATTAGAGCTTGCAAAAGCCCGTCCGCGCATGTTGTGCCTCAGCTGCATCTTTGCCCCAGCAATGTTGTTTTCCTGCCTTGCGCGCATGTTGTCAAAGGCCAAGGGTAAGCATACATTTCCACCGCCTGTCTAATAGCATGAATGATTTTGCAGCATTGAGCCAAGCTGCAAATTCCAGCGCATTTATCATAAACCTAAGAAATAATCTAAACATACAACAAATAAGAAACTAAAATATGCAAATTGCAGTACAGACAGTTGTTAATACTTGAATGTACAGTAGGCTTATGTAAAGATTTTGTGCATAATATTGGATTACTTCCTAGGTACTAACTGTTTTAGCTGCACCGTTGATGCACGTCATAACTGACTGCTAATTCTATTAAAAAGACATTCATTAAAGAAAAGCATCCTTGTGACATTAAGCAAAAGATCAAGTAATTGCAGAAAACTGTAGTAATCAGCATCCGGCTTGTACATATGATTATTAACTAGCAAACATCACTAAAACTATTTTTAAGTCATTGGTTCTAGCAATTAGCCATTCTTTTCACTTCCAAATGAATCATGAAACTTGTGGAGATTATCATTGCTTTTAGCCATGCATATCTAATTTTTAAACGTTAATTAGTTATCAATCTGAGCTGACATCTTTATGTATTTTGTAAAGCATAAAAGTAATATTTATTGAAGTACGAGTAATAGTTTCAGTGCGTGCATGTGTATGGGTATAAAGTCATGCGACAGAGCTGCATGTATCATAATGCAACATTAACAATAGCATATGTACAGAATTAGAGATTAGAGACAGTAGAGGCACGCCACTCTATACCAAATAATAAGAACTTCTGACTGGTTGGGGGGGTTAAAAAAAATGTGTGTGTGTGTGTGTGTGTGTTTTGGGGAGGGGGGTGGGGTATAGGGGTGTTGATCATATAATACAGCAAGTAAGTACGAGTTAGAGCAATAGCAAAAGGGGTTGAAATTCGAATAGAGGAGGAATTAATGAAGACAGCATGTCGCATATTTTCACCTGCACTGAGCAGGAACAGGAAATGAAGCTCAACTTATCTCGAAGGCTGCTGTCCATGTTCAGCATGTCACTGTTCTGTCACGGGCCTGTGTAAAACTGGCAGACAGTGATACATGCTCTCCCTCACATCACCACCCTCAATCCATCATACTCTCTCTCTCTCTCTCTCACTCACACACACTTTCTCTCTCTCTCTCTCACTCACACACACTTACTTTCTCTCTCTCTCTCTCTCTCTCTCTCCCTCTCTCTCTCTCTCACTCACTCATATTCTTGTTTATTTATGCTTGGTACCATTCATGAATTTTATTATAACTATGCGCTGTGTGACATGTTGGAATGTTTGAACGTCAGGTAGGTGTGTGTATGCGTGTTTTTGTGTGTGCACGCTTGTTCTGCACACTCTCTTGTAATGTTCTAGCATCACCTAGTGCCTTGTGCTTGAATGACATCTTGGAGGGGCATTCTTGTTTCAAGTGTTAACTTACTACAATATAAAATGACAGTAAGGCTTTCAAAGCCACAGTCATAAATCATATATTTGGAAACTGCAAATTGTTCCCTAAAGTTACTCTTTTCCTGTTTTTCCATGTTGCTAAAATGCAAAAAAAAAAAGACATAAACAGAGTATAATTTAACAAATCAACAACTGTATCATTAATTCATTAATGATAGTCTAGAAAAAGGAGGTGGCTATCAATTGATATGAATTCATATGAACTACATATCTAGCATTTTCTGTGAATATAGTGCTTTGAAACGCTTAAAAAATAACCTTCTATTTCTGTGTATTTCAACAAAACATCAATGTAAGTAAGTGTGTAAGCTCCAGAATATCTTATTTTCTCACACCAAGCTTTTTTTTTTTTTTTTTTTCTGAAATAATCATTGTTGCAGCCCTTTGACGAACATTTAGGGACATAATCTAAAGATCATTCAAATATCTTGTTTCAAATGAATTGCTTCTTGTCAAAGAATGAAATAAACACTTTTTTTATTATTTTATTTTACCTAAAACACTTCTATGTGTTTTTCATATTAAAGAGGGAAAAAGGTCAGACATTTTTTCCCATCATAAAAAAACGTTGGGGTTACGCATGTAACCCTGTTCTCTGAGATGCGAACGAGACGTTGCATTTAGCATAACAGTATGGGAACATCTTGCGCGCGTGACTGGTATATGAAGCTTGTGTAAAATCATGCCTCTACTTATAGGCCTGCCATGATCAGGTGACGTGGCAATTAAGCGAGTCGCATGATATATATATATATATATATATATAATACATATATCATGCGACTCGCTTAATTGCCACGTCACCTGATCATCATATATATATGGCACCTATATGTATTATAATATATATATATATATAGCACCTGTGAACCATGCCGCCAGCCTTATTATCTTCAGCGATTCTGCATGTCTGTTGTTTGTGTGACAAAAACGCTTCATTTCTACTCGATATTTTCTCAAAATCTCTTAACTTTTCTATCCCTTTTTTAGAGGAAAAGAGAGGTAAGTAATAAGCGAGAAAGAATTCAAGAAGTGTGTTACGGCTTGCTCCCGTTTCATCACGGGAGTAATGCACACTTGCTGGGTGAAGTGTTTAGTGGTGTAGTATGCAATGTCAGCCTTGAGAGGCTGCGCATGGTAATGCATACATTAAGCAGCTCGGCTCGCAACTCACGCTCTTCCCGGAAGCCGAAGTGAGTCGGGTTTCAGAGCCTCGTGGATCTGGGCTGGCCGCTGCCGAGGCAGCCAGCCGTCTCAGGTTCGGGGGATCTCTTATAGATCCGGAATAGGAGCCCAAGACGAGCGCTGCTCTATCTCTTGCTCTGTCTTCTGGGTTCGGCTCTCCGCTGGATTTTGGAGCTCGCGTCGCGACTCCTCCTTCCGCTATGGAAAGCCAAAAGGTAATAATTCCTCTCCGACTCCGAGGAGTTAGAAGGATGTGTTAAAAACTGAGAGCAGCATATAAAGAGCTGCTTGAAGTGATTACTAAGGCTGGATGAGCCAGTGAAAGTAAATCCCTCACACTGCAGAAACTCCCATTTCTTCCAGAAGTTCATGACAAAATATCAGGCTTCTGGGGGAAAACCATGCATAAGCCATATTCATAACCCCACGATGGTGGATTATTCGGCCATTGTGGGAATGAATGGCATGGCTATTTACCTATGCTGAAGGTGGAGGAGGTGCTTGCGAGCTACCTCTCTCTATGGACAGCAGGTAATTACGGGGGCCGGCTTTGCATCCAAACCACTGTATAAGGCCACCACGGCATTAGTGGGCAAGCCTATGCATTAGTAGTCTTGCTTGTGGGTCACTGCAGACAATGACAGTGTTGCAGGCCTACCAGGCAGACCTGCGGAGTGAGCTCGACATATGGCAGCCTTCAAAAAGCCAGTTCCTTCCCTGTTGTCTCGAGCTCACCCCGGCGTCCATGAGTGGAGCTCGGGCCAGCACTAGTGTGAGGGAGACCCAGAGGGTCAGGGGAACCGGGTGGCCACAGTCGCGGTCTGCTACTAGGCCTGATCTGAGAATAGTCATAAAGGCCAAGCAGGCAAACAAGAGCGGTCCTGAGAGGCTGTGGAGGGATGAATCAGGGGACATGAGGTTGTTAGGGCAGGTAGCCCCCAGTGCTACTGTAGGGCCTCCCCTAGCCAATGCGGTCCCCATGTTTTCAGTGTTCTCTGGTCAGTGAGCTGTCACGGGGCAACGAAAATCTGATGCTTCCCTCCAATAGAATGTGGAATAGTTAACGTCACTAAAAGACCATCGGGCAGCGTGCAAACTACTGCCAAATGTGTCTCCATGGGTTCTGTCTACCGTAGAAAGGTTTACCGGGTCCAGTTTATAGCTCGACCCCCTCCATTCACAGGTGTGCTCACCACAGTGGTCAGCACAGACCAGAGCACGACAATGGGGCCATAGAACATGTACCCCGTTCCCTAAGGGAGGGAGGTTTTTACAGCCATTATTTCTTGGTCCACAAAAAAGATGGGAGTATGCGGCCAATTTTAGATCTGCACTCTTCGAACATACAGGTTCAAGATACTGACGCTCAAACTTGTCGTGCCACAAATTCAGTACGAGGACTGGTTTGTAGTGATAGATCTAAAAGGTGCATATTTCAACATAGAAATATCGCTAGCTTTATCCCCTCGCACCTTCACAAGGTGCATGGATGTCACTCTGGCTCCATTGTGACTCCAGGGCATCTGTGTACCAAACTACCTGGACGACTGGTTAATTCTAGCACGATCCAAGCAACTGGCAGTTTATCATCGAGATGTTGTTCTCACCCACATGAAGAGCTTGGGGCTCAGGTTGAATCGCAGAAAAGTATGCTTTCCCTGGTGCAGTGGGCAACTTTTCTTGGGGTTATAGGATTCTACTACTATGAGGGTGTTTCTATCCCCAACATGCGTAGTATCAATCCTATCAACACTGAGCAAGATAAAGATGGATCTTGGGAGACTATTGGGGTGGAGTCCATACAGCAAGGTTTGGCCAAGCAGGATAGCGTGTGTTTGCCTCTGAGGAGACAACACATGGCCCGCTGTGGTTCGCCCTCACTCCTCCCGCACAATTAGGGCTGGACGCCATGGTGCCCATGTTACCGAGGTCACATCTGTATGCTGTTCCCCCCATCGTTCTGCTCCCACAAGTTCTAGCAAGAGTACGCCAAGACAGTCTGCTAGTAGCACCTTATTGGCCAGCTCGAATATGGTTCTGAGAGATAATATCCCTGCGAGATGGCATTCCTTGGGAGATTCCCGTCCACAGGGATCCACTGTAGACCCAGTAAACTGCGCAATAGCTACAGTCCTGGAGCTCTTACAATAACATTTCTCAGCGGAGTGGGCTCCTTCTACAATCATGGTTACGAGGCCAACATTTCGGCCAGCCATGCCCCTGTTGATGGAGCTTCTGTGGGGCAACAATCTCTAACTTCGAGGTTTATGTGTGGTCTCAGGCGGCTGAGGCCCATCTGCAGGACACGCATACCCTCCTGGGAACTTCTGTGGTCCTGGAAGGTCTGTCGGCACCTGTATGGCACCTGTGAACCACGCCACCAACCTCTATTATCTGAAGCGAAGACGCAATTCACAGGCCTGCCCTGGTATGACAGTGCTATGCAACGTCTCTTTCCCTTCTCAGGGAACAGGGTTACATGCGCAACCCTGACGTTCCCTTTCAAAAGGAACTTCGACGTTGCATTTAGCATAATAGTATGGGAACGGGAATACCCACTCCGTCATACAGAGGGTACGGCCTGTTCAAGAATAACCAAGCCCATAAGAGTTCATTCTACTAGGGCGGTCGCCTCCTCGAAGGCTTTGTCCAAAGGGGTATCCTTGCAGGATGTGTGTACGGCTGCAGGGTGCTCTACACCATACACATTCATTCGTTATTACAGCCTGGATATTCATTCCACCCCGGGCTCGAATGTCTTACAGTGACCCTCGGGCTTGGGTGTTCTTGAACAGACCGTACCTTAATTGCCACGTCACCTGATCATGGCAGGCCTATAAGTAGAGGCATGATTTTACACAAGCTTCAGATACCGATCATGCGCACAAGGCTTTCCCATACTGTTATGCTAAATGCAACGCCTCGTTCCCTTCGCAGGGAACAGGGTTACATGCATCATCCCGACGTTCCCTTTCATAGGAACTCAACATTGCATGAGCTTCACACTGTGGGAGGTACCCTTACGCTTAACCGGTATCTGAAGCTTGTGTAACAGCGTACCCATTTATAGGCCTGCCATGATCAGGTGGTGTGGCAATTAAGCATGTCTTTTTTTTTAAAAAAGACAGAAAAATGTCTTTACTTTTCTGTCCCTTAAAAAAAAAGAGAGAAAAGTATGCTTGAGGGAGAATTCAGGAAGTGTGTCATGCCTTGCTCCTTTTTCATCATGGGGGGACGGACACACTTTCTGTGTGAAGTGTCTAAGGGGGTGTATATATATATATTATATATATATATTAGTCATAGTTTTATATCAAATAGTTTGATCCATTTTTTTTGTTTTTTTAAAACCCGATACTGTTTTGTCATCAGTGGTATGTTTCCCCTGAGCACGTTTAAAGCTAGTTCACATATGCTCAGGATGAGATCTGTGGGCAAATCACGTAATATATCCTTTCTCCTTCAGGATGGAGAGCTGTGTAATGAATTCAGCAACGGTCGATACTTTAAAGTTTTTCTTCTTCTTCGGAACATACACAACCGGCTTCTCCCCCGGAAACAACCCTGACCGGAGACGAAGTTCTTCTGGCGTTTGTGCTTTCAGGTCAACAAATAAATACCCGTAAGGTCTAGAGACGGCATCGAGAAAGCATTCTAAAAAATACTTGCTGTTACCCGGATACATTTGACGAGCCAGTATGCTGATCTGTAATTTGTCTCTAGGGTTTTTAAAAAGAACCATGTAGTTGGTGTTCAGGTTGATTGTTCTACTGGTCTTGCCTTGAAAAAACAAGTTTTGAACGAGGTAGATGATGCTCAGATTTCTGTGGTGTGTGTATTTTGTAAAAGCTTTTTCTACTTCGTCGTTTTTACTGGCGGATTCCATGAAGTCATCGATTACCAACAAGTTTTTTTTTATTTGGAGGAAATAGTTCGTCATCACACAAAGAATCAGGGATTCCTTGAAGAAAATTTATTTTTATTCTGGTCAATAATTCATCGTACAGAGGCTGCCAACACGTATAACACCAGACAATGTTTTCCAGAACAACCAACATTGCCTCTTTACAGTTTTCCAACAACATTTTGATAAAATAAGATTTTCCACTATTACTCGGTCAACATACGATACATGAAAAGGGAAGTTGCATCCTAGCGTCAAAAGCAGTCATGTTCATATTTTCCTTTACAAAACACATCAACAGAAACTATATACACATATATACAAGAATAGTCTTAATATCCGTAAGGGAGAGTTGTAAAATCAGATAAAAAAACACGCTTATCGTACACAACCCTGAACCGTTTCAACTGTGATTTGTTTCTCAAATGAAACCCCTTTTTATCTCTCACGATTTGGTTATGCGTGGTTACGAGATGACCGGTATGATCTGGATTTTTCACTCGCTCGTTCACCAGTTCTGTTAGTGATTTCAAATTGACAATTTCAGAATTGATACAATTAAAGTAATGCCTTTAGCTTTCATGGTTGTTTTTCCTTTTATGGTTTTGTAACCGTAGGTTTTAGGACCTGCGCTTACAAATTCCACGATTTGATCGCCATCATCTAGTTCGCTGGTAAGACCACCCAAGTAATCGCTTAAGGGCGGCATCCAATCACCTTCCTTACTTTTAAAAATGACGCTATCGGTGTCTGTGTACAAACAACGCTGATCCAATCGATCCACCAAATTGTACAGCTCAAGTCTAGCATACGCCGTAGTGAAAATGCCGATGAATACATTAGCGTTTAGCGGTTTAATCAATCTCCCGTCTGCTTAACGCCACTGTACCATCGCCACCTTCTCATTCAAAAAAGACAACTGACTCCCATTATAAATATCGGAGAACATGAACTGTAAAAACTCGGCAGGATCACGAATTAAGGTCGTGTTTGATCTGTCTGGTCTTTGACACATCTTACCCCACAACGAATTTAGTGCAAGTTTAGCCACGGATCTTTTGGCAGGATTAACAGTGATAAATTTCGGATCCAACGTAATCCCTTCTTTCTCCTTATATTTGCGAATGTACTCACGTTTAGATGATTCATCAACGACCCAGGACGGATAACCTGAACTTTCCTGTTTGGTCTTGAGGAACATTTTAATATATCTCGTAAAAAGCTTATCAGACCTTTTTGGAAAGTGTCACACTTCAAACACTTTTAGAATTTTGTAACCTTTTTCGACAGCTTTCTCAATTTCGATAGATGCCCATGTTCCGGTAAGAGCTCTCTCCTGAGCCGTATGATCGCATTGTTTTAGCTGATGTTCGGCACACGTTCTACATAGAGGAAAGAGGAGTTTGCTTTTTACACGAAATATTAGAACAGGTGCCCACAGACCCCTAGGTGGTAATACCTTTGCTCTAATGATGCCAAAGTAATATTTCAGAGGTTGAAAGTCACGATAAATGATGATAGGGTGATCGATAGGATATGTCTTTGTCTTATTTACGAACGGGTAAAGAGAGGTAAAGTCGAAATAATCGATTCTCTCACCGGGTTGAGCTACATAATGCAAATTTAACGCGTTTGTTCGACCACCGTAAAGAGCATCTCGCGGGTTTAAACGCTCAGGAAAGTCAAAGTCTTTTAGAAAATTTTGCACGAGATTGTCGTTTTTCTTCATTTCATTCCACTCGTGTTCCCACATCAGAGTGACTTGCAAATTGAGAGTGTCTTGCAAATTCTTAATTCTCTCCATCGATTTTTGACAGGTATCTCTGAAAGTTGTGTTTGATTTGGTAAGAGGATGCGGGGTCATTGAGGGAAAACACTTTTCACAGCCGTGATAAAAACATCCAAAAAACTCAAAAACCTTACGGTTTTCCCCTTCCTCACAGTAACCATCTACGTCATAGGTACCGAACCTGACTTCACCTTCGTTCAACGCGTGGCGAATGGGTAGGTTTTGCGTTTTTGAAACATATTCGAGCCATTGTATGGAAGGTGTTGAGAAAGATTTCTGAGTGGTGATGTAATTATCAAGCGGTGGAATAGCTAAAGTGTCTTTACGTAGGAACTTGGTTCTAAAGATTTTCATGCACACAGATGCGATCGTTATGCATTTAAAAGGATCGACCTTTGTACTATCCAGAATTTCTTGTCTGAAAGCTATACATCCCTTTCTCAAAATTTCTACATCGTTCACACAGTATTCCGCCATCTCTTTCTTGAAATCAAAGACTTTGTCAGAAACCGTTCTGTACCACTTAAAGAATTCTTCTCTATCCTTAGGCATCATGCCATCTACACCATAAAACTTAGGGTCAGGATACGGCCCTATGTAATCCTGATGTTCTATGGTGTTCCAGAAATGGGGAAAATAGCCTTTCTTGCTTTCCGAAAAACCCATGGCTTTTGGGATGCTACTCAATTTCATGGGTAAGAACGATAGACTCTCAATGTAGGACTGACGAAACGCGGTATCAATGAAGCACAAAATTTTACTGCCTTGCGCTATGATTTCGGGTGTGATTCCTTCTTTCACTAAATGGTTTAACAAAAGGTATGAATTGAACCCTCTAGCGTTATGAGCGATAAACTTGTAACCGTGGTATGTATTACACCGAAACTTTTTAAAAAAGGCACTGACGCAATCATCCCCTTCAGCCACCCACTCCTCTCCCTTAAAATCAATACAGCATATGAAATTAGCTACATGTGTTCCTGTTTCCTGCCTAGTCTCAAAATCGTAACACACATAATCCGTATTTTCGCTTTCTTTCCTGGCCCTCTGTATAAAACATCTATGCTCGATATCCTCATCGAGTTTTTGGCCACAGAGTATGCATTTCGAATGGGCACATACGTGATTCTCACGATTGGGTTTATCCCGTACCACACGTTTACATTTACCGCAGTAGAATCCCGTTTCACACATAGAATATTCGCCTTTGCGCGATTGAATCTTTGCTTTATGCCTCTCGAAACAGTAATGTGAGTTACACAGTCTCTGACACTCTGGACATTTAGTAACATTCTTAGGGTGTTTGTAACAATCGGGGTCGTGACAAACGTTGCAACTATAAGCACATTTATGATTCCATAAAACGTCAAACCCGGAATGGCAGAAATGACAAACATGACTCGTTCCTAAAAGTCTGGTGATACTTTTAACCCCATAATAGTGGTTGTCATGTAAAAACTAGTAAATCGTTTTTTTGTGGGGAGTCTTGCTAGTCTGAAAGTAAGAGTATCCGGCTTTGCTAGCAGAACAGTGTACGATTACGATTTTACAATTCAAATGTCTCTCAAATCTTGATACGTCAGCGAAGCTGACCGCGGTGTTTACGGATAATCCCACATCGTGTTGTAATTTTCTAGCGATTTGTTCGGTTTCAAAATCATTTTTTTCACGATTCAAAAGTTGGCTGACACACAAGGCGAAGCACGTCTCTGTTGTGAAAAATGAATAGATGCTGCATTTTCTTGGTGGTTGAACGATTTGGACGACTATTTCAAGGGTATTATCTGTAAAAATTTCACGTTTACTCTGAATTGCATTTTTGAGCATGGTCAGAAAAGAACCTAAATCGATGACACCATTGTCTAATTGAACGCGTGATGAAACATTGGTCGTATCACCTCTAATTTCAACGGTGACTATATCCTTGGCAGAAATTAAACTGTTAGCGATTTCAATCACACTGTTTAAAATCTCTAAAACATAATTATAAAAATCTGCAAAGCTGTCAACGTTCGCAATAGAAGAAAAATTCACTCTTCTCCTAATCTCAGTGTTGTTGAATCTTTCCCGATTAATTATTCTAATATTAGGATCTAATCCATCACCCTCTTGCTCTACTTGGATATCGGGCGAGTTTTCCATTTGAGAATCTTGGATATCGGGCGAGTGCATGTTTTCCATTTGAGAATCTCGGATATTGGGCGAGTGCGTATTTTCCAATTGAGAATCTTGGGTATCGGGCGAATGTGTGTTTTTGGGGATCTTGGGCATTAGGCGAGTGTATGTTTTCCATTGGACGGTTGTACTCATTATCGTTTACCGTTTATTTTGTGCAATATTGTCAGGGTTTTCGATTAAGTTAACCAGACTGTCATTTATCCTCATAAGACTTTGATTAAGTTCGTGTATCATATCATGAGAAGATAACGGTCTAGGTTCCTGAGCGTTTTCTGGAGTTGAGACGATATTCTGAATGGGAGATAATGACATATTTTCATTGATTTGATTCCCCACGTCTATTAAACATGGATTTATCTGCATAGATTCTCTTTGTTCGATTAGGTTATTTTGTAGCTCTAACAGACATTGATTTAATAAAAAAAAATATGTTGTGCGATGTCACCGGCATACTTGATACAGTTTGACTGGAATTTCAGCTGGGGTTTTCATTTTGAGTATTGCTCTGCTCTGATGATCTTAAATTTTCATTCAACTGATTGACTGTATCGATTAGATCAGGTTTTAATTGTACTGAATGACCGTGTTCATTTAGGTTGTTATGTAACTCTAACAGACATTGATTTAATTCAGAAAATATATCATTTGGCGTCACCGTTGTGTTTGATACGACGTAATTTGGACTCTGATTAGGTCTCTCACTAACGACTTGGTGTGACGGAATTAAACTTTCGTTCAGCCGGTTGATCGCTTCAGTTAAACATGGTTTCAGGGGTGTGTACGAATCATGATATAACGAACCATTTGAAAATCTCTGGTTTCCGTCATAAAAGAAATCATGCGATAATGGAGAATTTTCGGTTCTCTTTTTTTTAGTCTCTATATCCGAACTGCATTTCAGTCGTTTCTGCGCCATATCTATCATACAATTTTCTAATCAACTTTATGCTCACTGAGAGACATCTATTCACATTTTCAAGCGTGCTGTACAGTAAAGGGATAAAATCTGTACCTCGACCAGATTCAAGTGTATAATCAATCTGTCCAAAGTTTTCCAATAAATCAGTCTTTGCTTCGAAGAATTCATGCCACACTGCGCAGATCTGTTGTAGTTCGATGTCTTGTTGAATGTCAGTTTCCGAGATGATTTCCTCTTGGTCTTCTATTGCATCACTCGTATCTATAAGTCACAGAACATGTGGAAGAGCTTTTATTTATTTATTTTTTGTGCGGGTAAATGGAAGGTAAATATACAGCAACTCACCTGAAATATCTCCGTCGTAAGCACTGTTAGTCACGTTTCCCTCAACTTCTGAATATGATACAAATAATGTTATATTCACGTATGAAAGACTTTTACAGCATGAAACATTCATAATTTTATATTATGACTTACGTGTGGAGCTCAGATTCAAAAGGTCATGAGTGGTTGTTTCGGGAATCTCATCATCAGAAATAATCACCAAGCTGTCTATAAAACAGTAAAACATACTTTTAATAACTTAACATTCCCATTTTAGATCACTACATAGATCTAAGAGACAAATTTTAATTACCTATACACTAGAATCAGATGAGCTTAACTCGGTCTTGCACTGTAATATAAATGTAATGAATATTTAAATTTTAGATAAAGTATCGTACCACATTACATAATGACCAGATAAGGATGATGATTTTTGTACTCAGAAAGATTAGTTCTAAGTTTATATCAATATCATTGCCAATTGGATAATTACATAAACATTGTATTTCAATTTATATTTAACTATTAATTGATTAAAATACATATTTTTACCTGCCGAGAAATCCATGGTGTCTGGAAGTAGTGAAGGATAGACTCTGGAAATTCTGTTGAACTTTGCAGATGTTCAAACTTTCTAAGTGCTCAACTTTTATAAACAGGTTCGTATGCATGCTAGTGTGTGTGTGGGGTGTGTGTGCGCGCGGGAATGCATCAGAACAGGGTTTTACGGTGTTGACCTTTGACCTAGGCCTGACTCGGAGTGCTTCATATTCTACGTGAAAGGAAAAGATCGTGTGTCCCGGGACCGAGAACTTGAAAAGCAAAACGGTTCCTTTTTCTGCATCGAAAAAAAACCCGGCTGTACATCCGTTTGACATTACCCAATATTGAATCTTTTCATGTTCTAACATTTTTTCCTATTCTTCCCAAAAAAGGGTGAGCTTTTTTCGGCGTGTTAGGACAAACATCAGCCATGTTGTAAGCTCGCACACGTTGTTCTAAGTACAGAGTATTATAAAACCTAGAGGGGATGCTCGACTTTTATAAGCAGGTTCGTATGCATGCGTTTGTACGTGCACGTGTGTGTTTGTGCGGGTGTGTGTGTGTGTGTGTGTGTCATATTTTTGTTTGGATGTGGAATACACATGGCCGTACCATGTATGGTAACGTTTCTGTCATGAATGGATGTGATCCAGATTTAACATAACTATATATATTTTTATGATCTACCACAGAGAGTTTCATATTCTATGTGAAAAGAAAGAACATGTGTGTGCAACTTGTGTGGGTGGAAAACATATGGACGTACCAGGTATGGTAACGTTTGTGTCACGAATGGATGTGATCCAGATTTAACATAACTATATATATTTTTATGACCTACCACAGAGTGTTAGAAAGACCATGTGTGCAACGTGTGTGGGGTGGAAAACATATGGCCGTACCAGGTATGGTAACGTTTGTGTCACGAATGGATGTGATCCAGATTTAACATAACTATAAATATTTTTATGATCATGACCTTGATCTAGATATAGAGAGTTAGAATGTGTATCTTTTTGACCTTTGACCTATACCTGTCAAAACTAAGGGTACATTATATACAAACTATTTCTCTCTTCCACGTCTGTATGAGGGAAGAGGTCCCGAGATGATGATCTTCATGGTGGGTGATCTGTCCCGTACCATCTCTATCAGGCTGGCGAAGTCCCTCTTCAGAACCTCTGTTTGCTGTAGCCAGATGTCGTTTGCCCCCGTGTGCAGCATGACCGCTCCAATGTGCTCATCCTTCTTCAGGATCCCGGGTACTTTCGCAAAGACATCAAGGACACAAGCACAGGAAAAACAATGTGTGTGCACCTTACCCTTTGTTGAAGCGACGCGAACGTTTCGCACAATGGAGTCCCTAACGATCACAGCGTTTAGTCTGGTCTGGCGGAGAGGGGCGAAGCGGTTCCTGGTTGGGATCTCGAACACCGGAGGTGGAGAGGTCCTCGCCCGGGGTATGGCTCTTGCCTTTCGCTGCTGGAGCAACCAAGGTCTGTGGTGTGTCGGCGCCGGTGTGACAGAGACCTCGGCTGGAAAAGTCTTGGGCGCACGGTCCTTGCACAGAGAAACACACAGCGTAGAGGGGCTGGGAATGGTAATACCACGCTGAGCGCTTACGTTGGATGTGTAGGCAGAAGCACAAGATGTTTCCAGCGCTGTTCTTCACTCCAGCAATTGGGCCTGCTTGTTGAGTAGGTCGCGGATCTGTTTCTCCACATCCTCCATTTCCAGCAGCACCATGTGCAGCTTGAGCGAGTCCTCATCTGCACTCAAAAGCGGAGAAACAACAACATATTTTCTCTAAAACAGCGGTAAATGAGATAAAAGTTGAAATGTAAACAAGGCTAGCAGTAAGGTGATGCTAGCGGGCTACAAGCTCGTCACAGATGTCTGTAAGAACCAGTGAAACTTGGCGACAGCACAACGTTACGATTGTTTTATCTAAAGTTCTATCAGTAATATTTGTAAACGTTATAAAGGTAAAAAAAAAAGTATAATTTTAAAGTATAGAGATTAGAAGAAAATAGCATCAGCTCGAGGGACACTGCTTCCTGCGACACTTCCTGCGACACCAAATTCAGACCTGCAACACATTCAGATCCTCTAACTCCCTGAGAGTTTTGAAAGTCCATGGTAAGAGCTGCAATATGAACAAACATTGAGCTGCAATATGAACAAACTATTTATCAAAATCAGAACACATCTTTGTGACAAACTGTCATGCATCTGACCTATGAATATTCACAAAAATAGCACAAAGTACTCACACAGAACACACAGTGGTGGACACCAGGAATGAGTCCATCTCTGTGAAAACTCCACTGTCATCTAGGCCATTGAATGTCTGGTTATCCTGTGGAGTAGGGTGAATGTCCACCTCATTCATAAAAGTCATACATATCAGAAAACAGTAAACTTTCACTCTCAATAGTTAATATTCAAACAAGAGCTCATAAAGACTGTGGAAAGGTATTTTTGGTATTTTTTATGATACTCACCTCCTTAGTATGTGTGTAGTACTGGAAACACATGGAAAAACAGTTTGTCTGAATTATATCCCTCAGAATTAACACACTGAGGCACACAGCAATAAAGTGAAGAGCTGATTTAATGTCTTTGGTAAGAAAACCTCTGTTAAATGGTTAAAATGCTCATTCTGATGACAAACAACTTCTTAACAAGTCACATAAAACACTCCTCTCAGAAAGCGGCAGCAGTAACACGCGCTCGTAGCGCCCGAGGTAAAACAGACAGCGCCATCTTGTGTAACTATATACCGCCATCTTGTGTAACTAACCAACTGAACTTCAGCTAGCAGCAGGCTAGTGTTAATATGTTCACTGAGAATTTTAAAAAGCATACAAAAAAAATCAGCTATTTACAACTTCAGACAAGATACTGTGACGAAAGACGAAATGTCCATTTTAAGCTCATGTTAGCTAAAATTCATGCTGTGCTAAACTAAACTAATCTGTTCAGTAGCATGTTAGCTAGAAAGCTAATTTTTTTGTGGGGAAATGGGTGTAAAAATAAAAACAAAAAGGTCCACAGGAAGAAGTAAACCTTGAGCCTTGAACTTTAACATGTTAGATATTACTCAAATGAAGTATCTACTCTCTACATCACAGCTTAAATAATTTTCGGTAGATTTAATCTTAGGGCTAACTGCTAGTTAGCTGTCTTCTCTTTAAACTGTAGAGCTGAAGCGCTGTTTAACAATTTAATTTAATTAAACTACATAACAGATTTATAACTATGTGTAAAGATAAGGAGAAGAAAAATTACTTGCCTTGAGTCACCTTGAGTCAGGTGTCCAGCTTTGAACTACTGCTCCAGGTCCACTCAGATGAAGCTGTGAGAGAGAGAATGAACTCCAGCAGAAAAAGATGTTGTTTTCCCTGTAGGGGAGGGGCAACTCTCTCAGCTCCTCACCTATCACTCCACATATTTATCTTTATTATTAAAGTTAATACCTAAATCTGATGCTGGTTTCGATAAGATTTTTTATATGATATTATTATTATTATTATTATTATTATTATTATTATTATTATTATTATTATTATTATTATTTCTTGAGCTATTGATCTGAGTTTTTCTGATGTCTGATGGCATGATGTCTGTGTTTTATCGCTCATATTCAAGCGTGATATCGACCACTATAAGATCAACTTACAAGAGATTTGGTATTCCAAATCTCTCAATATTTGGTAATCCAAATATTTTGGTAAAAAATGAAATAAAAATGAATCTTAGTGAACAATGAACAATCACATCTAGATATATTTCTTTGAAATTACACAGCAGTAACTTCATTAATCAGTTTTTTTTCCACATAATTTCACAGTAATATAGCGTATCAAGAATGTTAACATTGTTCAAGCTTCTTTTCTACATATATTCGAGGTTGATGATTTTTTTCGTTATGATCAAGCCTTTTTTCGACTAACTGTAGCTTTCATTTAAACAGCAGGGGTTCGCTTGACTTCGTCGAAAGCTCGTTTGTGTTTGCTGGTTAGTCTCTCAAACAAGGTTGTAGAGACCATGTTGAACCCTAGAGCACCATCCACAAGGAAATTCTATGCACTCAAGTGGCGGCTTTTTGCCTTGTGGTGTAAGGAACGCCAGCTAAACCCAGTGAACTGCACAATAGCTACAGTCCTTGAGTTCTTACAAGGACGTTTCTCAGCAGGGTTGGCTCCTTCCACATCAGTCTTTACGTGGCTGCCATTTTGGCCAGCCAAACCCCTATTGATGAAGCCTGTGTGGGGCAACATCCTCTAACATCGAGGTTCATGTGTGGCTGAGGCCCATCTGCAGACCACACATACCTTCCTGGGACCTTTCTGTGGTTCTGGAAGGTCTGTCGGGTGCCCCAAATGAGTCCTTAGAGTCAGCCTCAGAGATGCTTCTGACTCTAAAGGTAGCTCTTCTGCTGGCCCTGACATCTCTCAAGCGAGAAGGTGATCTACAAGCTCTCTCTGTTGCCCTTTCCTGCCTTGACTTTGCCCCTGTATTAGCCAAGGCCTTCTTTTATCCTAGGCCAGATTGTATTCCTAACGTGCCTATGTCTGCTGCCCAGCCAATAGTGTTGCAGGCTTTCTGTTCTCCTCCATTCCTCACACCGGAACAAGAGAAATTGCACCAACTGTGTAAAGTAATGGCTCTCTGTACTTATGTCCACTGCTCCGGCCAGTGGTGGAAGTCTGAGCAGCTGCTGTTCTGCTTTGGCAGCGACAGTAGAGGTGATGCTCTGTTGAAGCAGCGCATCTCTAATTGGATAGTGGAAGCAATCTCTATCGCTTATGAGGTGCGCGGTCTCGATATGACTCTGGCCGTAAGTGCTCATTCCAATAGGGTTGTTGCCTCCTCAAAGGCTTTGTCCAAAGGGGTACTCTTGCAGGATGTGTGTGCTGCAGAGGGGTGGTCTATGCCACACACATTCATTTGATATTACAGCCTGGATATACATTTCAGCCCGGGCACAGGCTTGGATCTTTTTATACAGGTCATACCCTCAGTATGATGGTGTGGGTATTCTTTTTCCCACAGCATGGAGCTCACACAACGTTGAGTTCCCTTTGAAAGGAACTGGCTGGGTTTCGCATGTAACACTGTTCCCTGAGAAGGGAACGAGACATTGCGCATCTTTGTCATACTGATGAATGCCTGTGAATTGTGTCTTTGCTTCAGATAATAAAGGCTGACGGGGCGGTTCACAGGTCCTGTTTATGCATCAAGCGACATGCTTAATTGCCACATCACCTGATCACAGTAGGCCTATAAATAGGCATGATGTTACATAAGCTTCAGATACTGGTCACATGAGAGGGCGCTTCCCACAGCGCTCAACTAATGCTACGTGAAGTTCCCTTTGAAAGGGAACACCTAATATTTCTTAACTCAGATGAGACTAATAGCAAAACTTGGGTAAATGATTAAACTTCCATAGCAAACAGAAACAAACCTTCTCTGTTGTAGTGCTTTGGTGTAGTGACGGCTCAGTTATTCCTGTGTCATGTTCAGATGCCGCAGAATCGGAAGGCTAAAAAGGAAAAGGTACACACACACACACACACACACACACACACACACACACACACACACACACACACACACACACACACAAAAGCGCCTTCTCAGGGAACAGGGTTACACCCAGACATTTCACATTCTGAAATTTAAGCTGGGAAAATCAGCAAAAGTTTAGGTACAGCAGGCTGTCCTGAAGTGATAATCAACAAAAGAAAAGGAAATAGAGATTCAAAGAGTAAACATGTGAAGAAATCAAAGAAGTGTGAATAGAACTATTTGCCAGATCCACCTGAGAAACAATGTGCAGAAAATGTGGAAGAAAAGCAGAAGATGATGGTGGTTGAAATGCAGAAAAAAGATCCTGATCTTCAGCTTTTGGATGAACTGATGACTGCTACCTTCTCGCAGCACAGAAACAAAATCATAGGATATCAGCCACTCATTACAGAAGTCCTTACTAGATGGCCAGATCTGTTCCATGAGAGACAGGTAATCAGTCACACTGTTGTATATTCACAAGTCCACAAAGAGATAGAAAGCATGTTGGGTGTCAGATATTGTATACTGTGTGTCCTATGTTTCGCTAACTGAGTTAAAGGCGGAGCTAAAGTCAATGAAAAGAAGTCTGGTATAGTTTCCAGGAATATCCAGTGTTGAAGTAGGCAGTGCAAGAGACAAGCCACTGCATCCTCTGTACCTCTCTTCTGTTTATATGCAAATTAGAGGCAATCCAAAAAGGGAGAAACATATGGAAGCATAATGTTTTGAACCATTTTCTCAAAGCATTTCATTATGACTGAAGTTAATGATACTGGCCTGTAGTGATTTAACTCTGTTGCATGAGGTTTTCCTGATGTTTTACATGTGACTAATATTGTTGAAGTACAAAGTGATCAAAGAAAAAGAGAATGAAGAATGGGGGTTAATTCCAGAGCGCAGTTTTTCAAGACCCGACCTGGAATTCCATCTGGCCTGGGAGCCAAATTCAGTTTGCACTTAATAAGCTGGAAATAGACATCCTGCTTAGTTAGAAGGGACTCATAATCCAGCTCTTGAGAAGGCAAAGAATCCAAAAGGCTATCACACTCTGCTGAATATCAGAGGTGTCAAAACAGGCATAGAAATTATTAAGATTAGCAACAAGGGTGGTGGGATCTGGTACAGAGACAGTCTGTTTAACAGCTTGTCCAGTAAGAGACCTGACTCTCTGAAAAGCCTCTTTGGTGTTCATATTTGCAAAGTCCCGCTCCAATTTGTTTTTATACTTCTTTTTAGCCTTAAATATTTCCGTTTTGATGTCCTGGTGTATGATTTTGAGACCAGCAAAGTAATTTTGCTTAAAGGCAAGTTTTCTCTTGTGGAAAAGAGATTTTGGAGATAAGTTGATCCAAGGTTTTGAATTTGGGTATGTTCTGGTAGTCTGGTATCAAGGAATCCCTACAGAATTTACTGTAATTAGTAACAACTGAGGTCTGCTCATCAAGCTCTCCCTCAAAGACTTCCCAGTCTGTACACGCAAAGCAGCCTTGAAGAAATGCAATAGCATCCTCTGACCGTTGAGGGTGCTGTGTTTTACTGGCCTGCGTTGTTTGTTTGTAAACAGGAAGTAAATGGTTAACATTATGATCCGCTAATCCTAGCGTTGGGAGAGCTCTAGCTTTATAGGCTTCCGGGATATTACTATAAAATAAATCTATAGTTTTATTAAATCTTGTTGGTACATCTTGATTGAAGGCTGGCAATGCGTAATCAAGCCGACAGCTTTTGAAGTCTCCAAGAAGTAGTACTTTAGCATCCGGGTATTTGCTGAGCATAGTCTGTGTATT